>NC_060178.1:58525536-58529647 GCF_021184085.1 Oncorhynchus gorbuscha
CTGAGCCCTCTCCTGTACTCCCTGTTCACCCACGACTGCGTGGCCACGCACTCCTCCAACTCAATCATCAAGTTTGCGGACGACACAACAGTGGTAGGCTTGATTACCAACAACAACGAGACGGCCTACAGGGAGGAGGTGAGGGCCCTCCGAGTGTGGTGTCAGGAAAATAACCTCACACTCAACGTCAACAAAACTAAGGAGATGATTGTGGACTTCAGGAAACAGCAGAGGGAACACCCCCTTATCCACATCGATGGAACAGTAGTGGAGCGGGTAGCAAGTTTTAAGTTCCTCGGCATACACATCACAGACAAACTGAATTGGTCCACTCACACTGACAGCGTCGTGAAGAAGGCGCAGCAGCGCCTCTTCAACCTCAGGAGGTTGAAGAAATTCAGCTTGTCACCAAAAGCACTCACAAACTTCTACAGATGCACACTCGAGAGCATCCTGGCGGGCTGCATCACCGGGGGCAAACTACCTGCCCTCCAGGACACCTACACCACCCGATGTTACAGGAAGGCCATAAAGATCATCAAGGACATCAACCACCCGAGCCACTGCCTGTTCACCCCGCTATCATCCAGAAGGCGAGGTCAGTACAGGTGCATCAAAGCTGGGACCGAGAGACTGAAAAACAGCTTCTATCTCAAGGCCATCAGACTGTTAAACAGCCACCACTAACATTGAGTGGCTGCTGCCAACACACTGTCATTGACACTGACCCAACTCCAGCCACTTTAATAATGGGAATTGATGGGAAATGATGTAAATATATCACTAGCCACTTTAAACAATGCTACCTTATATAATGTTACTTACCCTACATTATTCATCTCATATGCATACGTATATACTGTACTCTATATCATCGACTGCATCCTTATGTAATACATGTATCACTAGCCACTTTAACTATGCCACTTTGTTTACTTTGTCTACATACTCATCTCATATGTATATTCTGTACTCGATACCATCTACTGTATGCTGCCCTGTACCATCACTCATTCATATATCCTTATGTACATATTCTTTATCCCCTTACACTGTGTATAAGACAGTAGTTTTGGAATTGTTAGTTAGATTACTTGTTGGTTATCACTGCATTGTCGGAACTAGAAGCACTAGCATTTTGCTACACTCGCATTAACATCTGCTAACCATGTGTATGTGACAAATAAAATTTGATTTGATTTGAAGACTGGGAAACAACGGCATGGGAGCTGTGATTGGAGCGAGACTAGCAAACAACCTGATGATCACACTGAAAATGGAACAAAAACAGATCAAAATGTAGACAGACTCGATGATCGTGCTGCATTGGTTTTCAATCAAGTGACAGACATCCAATCCTTGACCAATACAGAGTCATAGTCACATATTGAAGGGAAAACTAATCCAGCTGGCCTACCTACATGAGGTCAAACTGTTCTAAAACTTTTCACAGAGCCAGCTATGGTGGAACGGACCCAGCATTCTGACATCACCCAATTAGTCAGACTGATGATAACACATTCCCAGAAGAGGTGAGTACAGAACTGAAGTCCACTCACCAGGTCACTGTACAGTTCACAGCAAACAGCATAGACATCACTGAACCCATGTTGGCATTGAAAGAGACAGCAAACTGAAAAGAGTGTTCAGAGTGGCTGCCTGGATAAAGAGATTCATAGCCAATGTTCGTACAAACATAAAAATGTAAGGTGAACTGACTGCTGACGAACGGTTCGAGGCAGAACAGTACTGGATCAAGGTAACACAACAACAGAGTTTCAGTCAGAGATCAAACTACTGAAGGCAGGAAAAAGCCTAAACAATGACTGTAAAATCAGAGAACTGAGCCCATTCCTGGACGACACGAACCACTCAGTGTAGGAGGAAGACTGCAACAGTCCAACTTCACATTCAAAAGCACCCAGATACTCAGAAATGCTGACACAGTACCCATCATGAGAAGGTGATGCATTCTGGAGTAAGATGCATCCCAGTACAAATCAGAGAGTGATACTGGATCTTGTGTGCTAGGCAGCTAGTCAAGAGCACAGTAGCAAGATGTATTTTCTGCAAGAGATCAAGGCAAGGGCCGGACAGCAGGTCACTGTGCCTTTACCAGTAGTAATATAGAATAATGAATCCCCACCATTTGAAGACACAGGTGTGAATTCTGCAAGACCGCTCTAAGTGAAAGAAAAGGTGACGTTGCACTGTTCACTTGTGCTGTAACCAGAGCAGTGCATTTGGAACTGGTTTCAGATCAGTCAACAGAGACAGTCCTATTGGCTCTGAAAATATTAATCTGTGCAAAACAGTGGGTAAAAAAACGATCAAGAGCTGATCAGGACTTGAAAGAGCTGTGGAAGGCAATCAAAGAGCCCCAACTCTTGGCGTTCTTCTCAGAAAGGGGCATCAACTGGAGGTTCATTGCTGAGCAAGCAGCCTGTTGGGGCAGATTCTGGGAAAGACTTGTCAGGTCAGTGAAAACATGCCTGAGAAAGGTTCTTGGGAGAGCTTTACTCAATTTTGAAGAGATGTGCACAGGTTGAAGCTATCCTAAATTCTAGGCCTCTGACCTTTGTGGACAATGAAGTGGATGAACCACAACCCCTGACACCAACACACTTTCAGGTGGGTAAAAGACTAACCTCTTTTCTGCCCAAGCCATTTGTGGCTGAACCTCAGCACCCAATGCTCAACATGGAGAGAAACTACAGTAGATGTAACTACAGGCAGAGACTTGTGACCAGCTTCTGGAACAGCTGGCGAAGAGACTACTTGCTGGATCTAAAGTCAGCACACCACTGTGACACACCACAGCCCATCCCACGCCATTGACTGCAAGTACCAGAATTCCTTGCAACAGGAATTAAGAAAAACAAGAATGTGCCAGTTATGTTCAAGTGACAAGTGATTATCCTTGTTTTCGCTAGCAACTTTTTTCTATTGTTTTGTACAATGTAAAGTGGTAAAATAAGTATTATTTATTCTATTATACTACACTGTCATTAATGTATGTATGGCTACTATTTAATAAAGCCGTGTAAACTATCCTGTATCTTCAGAACAAATAAACCTTTGAGTTTATTACTATGCCAACTTAAATATTTGACACTGAAATGATGTTTCTATTACTATGCATTTACATTACATTTGACTAATTTAGCAGACGCTTTATCCAGAGCAACTTACAGAGGCAATTAGGTTATGCCTTGCTCAAGAGCACATAAACACATTTTCACATAGTCAGCACATACATTTAAACCATCGTCCTTTGGGTTACTGGCCAAATGTTCTTAACCGCTAGGCTACCTGCCACCCATGCCTAATGAGAGAGCTAAAATGATACCTCTGAACTTGAGATGTGTTAAATGGAATACTACTGTAACTGAAATCTGGACAGTGACAGTCCTTTAACATCTCACATGTAGCCTAATATGAAATGAACTCCTGCTGAATTAAGTATTTATTGCATTACATTTTTATTTTATTTTATTTTATTTTACCTTTGTTTAATAACCAGGTAGGCAAGTTGAGAACAAGTTCTCATTTACAACTGCGACCTGGCCAAGAAAAGCAAAGCAGTTTGACACATACAACAACACAGAGTTACACATGGAGTAAAACAAACATACAGTCAATAATACAGTACAAAAACAAGCCCATATACAATGTGAGCAAATGAGGTGAGATAAGGGAGGTAAAGGCAATAAAAAGGCCACGGTGGCGAAGTAAATACAATATAGCAATTAAAAACACTGGAATTGTAGATTTGCAGTGGATTAAGAATGTGCAAAGTAGAAATACTGGGGTGATGATTCACCAAATGTTATTTTTGGACTCTGGAAAAAGAGTGGAACACTATGTACGATTTATTTTATTCAGTATCTCGAGCAAATGCCAATATGAGTGTCTTATACAGTGATTGATCCTTTTACATAACGGCTGTCAGTATTTCAACCACAGGAAATATGCATCAATAACAAAGTGAATTCTTATCAGAAACATGGATTTGAGTTTTCACTGCTTTTTAATCTGAAAATGTTTGCAAGGGAAGAATTTTGAGGCTACCCTGTTTAGAGCCGTTGTCCCCGGTCCTGTCAAGAGGAAC
>NC_060178.1:58529747-58538926 GCF_021184085.1 Oncorhynchus gorbuscha
AAAAAACCTACACTCGATCCCTCCGATGTCAACAACTACAGACCAGTATCCCTTCTTTCTTTTCTCTCCAAAACTCTTGAACGTGCCGTCCTTGGTCAGCTCTCCGCTATCTCTCTCTGAATGACCTTCTTGATCCAAATCAGTCAGGTTTCAAGACTAGTCATTCAACTGAGACTGCACTCCTCTGTATCACGGAGCGCTCCGCACTACTAAAGCTAACTCTCTCTCCTCTGCTCTCATCCTTCTAGATCTATCGGCTGCCTTCGATACTGTGAACCATCAGATCCTCCTCTCCACCCTCTCCCGAGTTGGGCATCTCCGGCGGCCCATGCTTGGATTGCGTCCTACCTGACAGGTCACTCCTACCAGGTGGCGTGGCGGGAATCTGTCTCCTCACCATGCGCTCTCACCACTGGTGTCCCCAGGGCTCTGTTCTTGGCCCTCTCCTATTCTCGCTATACACCAAGTCATTGGCTCTGTCATAACCTCACATGGTCTCTCCTATCATTGCTATGCAGACGACACACAATTAATCTTCTCCTTTCCCCCTTCTGATGACCAGGTGGCGAATCGCATCTCTGCATGTCTGGCAGACATATCCCAGTGTGGATGACGGATCACCACCTCCAAGCTGAACCTCGGCAAGACGGAGCTGCTCTTCCTCGAGGAAGGACTGCCCGTTCCATGATCTCGCCATCACCGGTATCCAATCCTTGACCAATACAGAGTCATAGTCACATATTGAAGGGAAAACTAATCCAGCTGGCCTACCTACATGAGGTCAAACTGTTCTAAACTTTTCACAGAGCCAGCTATGGTGGAACGGACCCAGCATTCTGACATCACCCAATTAGTCAGACTGATGATAACACATTCCCAGAAGAGGTGAGTACAGAACTGAAGTCCACTCACCAGGTCACTGTACAGTTCACAGCAAACAGCATAGACATCACTGAACCCATGTTGGCACTTGAAAGAGACAGCAAACTGAAAAGAGTGTTCAGAGTGGCTGCCTGGATAAAGAGATTCATAGCCAATGTTCGTACAAACATAAAAATGTAAGGTGAACTGACTGCTGACGAACGGTTCGAGGCAGAACAGTACTGGATCAAGGTAACACAACAACAGAGTTTCAGTCAGGAGATCAAACTACTGAAGGCAGGAAAAAGCCTAAACAATGACTGTAAAATCAGAGAACTGAGCCCATTCCTGGACGAACACGAACTACTCAGTGTAGGAGGAAGACTGCAACAGTCCAACTTCACATTCAAAAAAGCACCCAGATACTCAGAAATGCTGACACAGTACCATCATGAGAAGGTGATGCATTCTGGAGTAAGATGCATCCCAGTACAAATCAGAGAGTGATACTGGATCTTGTGTGCTAGGCAGCTAGTCAAGAGCACAGTAGCAAGATGTATTTTCTGCAAGAGATTCAAGGCAAGGGCCGGACAGCAGGTCACTGTGCCTTTACCAGTAGTAATATAGAATAATGAATCCCACCATTTGAAGACACAGGTGTGAATTCTGCAAGACCGCTCTAAGTGAAAGAAAAGGTACGTTGCACTGTTCTTGTGTGCTGTAACCAGAGCAGTGCATTTGGAACTGGTTTCAGATCAGTCAACAGAGACAGTCCTATTGGCTCTGAAAATATTAATCTGTGCAAAACAGTGCAAAAAACGATCAAGAGCTGATCAGGACTTGAAAGAGCTGTGGAAGGCAATCAAAGAGCCCCAACTCTTGGCGTTCTTCTCTGAAAGAGGGCATCAACTGGAGGTTCATTGCTGAGCAAGCAGCCTGTTGGGGCAGATTCTGGGAAAGACTTGTCAGGTCAGTGAAAACATGCCTGAGAAAGGTTCTTGGGAGAGCTTTACTCAATTTTGAAGAGATGTGCACAGGTTGAAGCTATCCTAAATTCTAGGCCTCTGACCTTTGTGGACAATGGAAGTGGATGAACCACAACCCCTGACACCAACACAATTTCAGGTTGGTAAAAGACTAACCACTTTTCTGCCCAAGCCATTTGTGGCTGAACCTCAACACCCAATGCTCAACATGGAGAAACTACAAGTAGATGTAACTACAGGCAGAGACTTGTGACCAGCTTCTGGAACAGCTGGCGAAGAGACTAACTGCTGGATCTAAAGTCAGCACACCACTGTGACACACCACAGCCCATCCCACGCCATTGACTGCAAGTACCAGAATTCCTTGCAACAGGAATTAAGAAAAACAAGAATGTGCCAGTTATGTTCAAGTGACAAGTGATTATCCTTGTTTTCGCTAGCAACTTTTTTCTATTGTTTTGTACAATGTAAAGTGGTAAAATAAGTATTATTTATTCTATTATACTACACTGTCATTAATGTATGTATGGCTACTATTTAATAAAGCCGTGTAAACTATCCTGTATCTTCAGAACAAATAAACCTTTGAGTTTATTACTATGCCAACTTAAATATTTGACACTGAAATGATGTTTCTATTACTATGCATTTACATTACATTTGACTAATTTAGCAGACGCTCTTATCCAGAGCAACTTACAGAGGCAATTAGGGTTAAGTGCCTTGCTCAAGAGCACATAAACACATTTTTCACATAGTCAGCACATACATTTAAACCATCGTCCTTTGGGTTACTGGCCAAATGTTCTTAACCGCTAGGCTACCTGCCACCCATGCCTAATGAGAGAGCTAAAATGATACCTCTGAACTTGAGATGTGTTAAATGGAATACTACTGTAACTGAAATCTGGACAGTGACAGTCCTTTAACATCTCACATGTAGCCTAATATGAAATGAACTCCTGCTGAATTAAGTATTTATTGCATTACATTTTTATTTTATTTTATTTTATTTTACCTTTGTTTAATAACCAGGTAGGCAAGTTGAGAACAAGTTCTCATTTACAACTGCGACCTGGCCAAGAAAAGCAAAGCAGTTTGACACATACAACAACACAGAGTTACACATGGAGTAAAACAAACATATCTGTTATGCAGGTGAATGAGGACCCAAAAGCGACTTGGCGAAAACAGAGTTTTTAATCCAGTAAAGATACTTTACAAAACAAAAGGCATAATACTACTCGTAAAGACGAGAACAGACTGGAGACTTGATCAAGAACTGCAGGTTGCCTCGGGAAGGCACTTGAACCTAGCAGACTCAGACACCTGCTCACCACGCAGCATCTGAGGGAAACACGACACGACAGGGCAATACATAGACACAGCACGGTGAATTATAGACAAGGATCCGACAGGGCAGGAACGGAAAACAAGGAGAGAAATAGGGACTCTAATCAGGGAAAAGGATCGGGAACAGGTGTGGGAAGACTAAATGATTGATTAGGGGAATAGGAACAGCTGGGAGCAGGAGCGGAACGATAGAGAGAAGAGAGAGCGAGAGAGTGAGAGAGGGAGGGGAGAGAGAGGGATAGAAAGAGGGAAAGAACCTAATAAGACCAGCAGAGGGAAACGAATAGAAGGGGAAGCACAGGGACAAGACATGATAATCAATGACAAAACATGACAGTACCCCCCACTCACCGAGCGCCTCCTGGCGCACTCGAGGAGGAACCCTGGCGGCAACGGAGGAAATCATCAATAAGCGAACGGTCCAGCACGTCCCGAGACGGAACCCAACTCCTCTCCTCAGGACCGTAACCCTCCCAATCCACTAAGTATTGGTGACCCCGTCCCGAGAACGCATGTCCATGATCTTACGTACCTTGTAAATAGGTGCGCTCTCGACAAGGACGGGAGGGGGAGGGAAGACGAACGGGGGTGCGAAGAAAGGGCTTGACACAGGAGACATGGAAGACAGGATGGACGCGACGAAGATGTCGCGGAAGAAGCAGTCGCACAGCGACAGGATTGACGACCTGGGAGACACGGAACGGACCAATGAACCGCGGAGTCAACTTACGAGAAGCTGTCGTAAGAGGAAGGTTGCGAGTGGAAAGCCACACTCTCTGGCCGCAACAATACCTTGGACTCTTAATCCTGCGTTTATTGGCGGCTCTCACAGTCTGTGCCCTGTAACGGCAAAGTGCAGACCTCACCCTCCTCCAGGTGCGCTCACAACGTTGGACAAACGCTTGAGCGGAGGGAACGCTGGACTCGGCAAGCTGGGATGAGAACAGAGGAGGCTGGTAACCCAGACTACTCTGAAACGGAGATAACCCGGTAGCAGACGAAGGAAGCGAGTTGTGAGCGTATTCTGCCCAGGGGAGCTGTTCTGCCCAAGACGCAGGGTTTCTGAAAGAAAGGCTGCGTAGTATGCGACCAATCGTCTGATTGGCCCTCTCTGCTTGACCGTTAGACTGGGGATGAAACCCGGAAGAGAGACTGACGGACGCACCAATCAAACGACAGAACTCCCTCCAAAACTGTGACGTGAATTGCGGGCCTCTGTCTGAAACGGCGTCTAACGGGAGGCCATGAATTCTGAACACATTCTCGATGATGATTTGTGCCGTCTCCTTAGCGGAAGGAAGTTTAGCGAGGGGAATGAAATGTGCCGCCTTAGAGAACCTATCGACAACCGTAAGAATCACAGTCTTCCCCGCAGACAAAGGCAGACCGGTAATGAAGTCTAGGGCGATGTGAGACCATGGTCGAGAAGGAATGGGGAGCGGTCTGAGACGACCGGCAGGAGGAGAGTTACCCGACTTAGTCTGCGCGCAGTCCGAACAAGCAGCCACGAAGCGGCGCGTGTCACGCTCCTGAGTCGGCCACCAAAAGCGCTGGCGAATAGACGCAAGAGTGCCTCGAACACCGGGATGACCAGCTAACTTGGCAGAGTGAGCCCACTGAAGAACAGCCAGACGAGTGGAAACAGGAACGAAAGGAGGTTACTAGGACAAGCGCGCGGCGACGCAGTGTGCGTGAGTGCTTGCTTAACCTGTCTTTCAATTCCCCAGACTGTTAACCCGACAACACGCCCATAAGGAAGAATCCCCTCGGGATCAGTAGAAGCCACAGAAGAACTAAACAGACGGGATAAGGCATCAGGCTTGGTGTTTTTGCTACCCGGACGGTAAGAAATCACAAACTCGAAACGAGCGAAAAACAACGCCCAACGAGCTTGACGGGCATTAGAGTCGTTTGGCAGAACGGATGTACTCAAGGTTCTTATGGTCTGTCCAAACGACAAAAGGAACGGTCGCCCCCTCCAACCACTGTCGCCATTCGCCTAGGGCTAAGCGGATGGCGAGCAGTTCACGGTTACCCACATCATAGTTGCGCTCAGATGGCGACAGGCGATGAGAAAAATAAGCGCAAGGATGAACCTTATCGTCAGACTGGAAGCGCTGGGATAGAATGGCTCCCACGCCTACCTCTGAAGCGTCAACCTCGACAATGAATTGTCTAGTGACGTCAGGAGTAACGAGGATAGGAGCGGACGTAAAACGTTCTTTTAGAAGATCAAAAGCTCCCTGGGCGGAACCGGACCACTTAAAACACGTCTTGACAGAAGTAAGAGCTGTGAGAGGGGCAGCAACTTGACCGAAATTACGAATGAAACGCCGATAGAAATTAGCGAAACCTAAAAAGCGCTGCAACTCGACACGTGACCTTGGAACGGGCCAATCACTGACAGCTTGGACCTTAGCGGAATCCATCTGAATGCCTTCAGCGGAAATAACGGAACCGAGAAAAGTAACGGAGGAGACATGAAAAGAGCACTTCTCAGCCTTTACGTAGAGACAATTCTCTAAAGGCGCTGTAGAACACGTCGAACGTGCTGAACATGAATCTCGGTGACGGTGAAAAAATCAGGATATCGTCAAGATAGACAAAAACAAAGATGTTCAACATGTCTCTCAGAACATCATTAACTAATGCCTGAAAAACAGCTGGCGCATTGGCGAGACCAAAACGGCAGAACCCGGTACTCAAAATGCCTAACGAATTAACGCCGTTTTCCACTGGTCCCCCTCTCTGATGCGCACGAGATGGTAAGCGTTACGAAGGTCCAACAGTAAAGCACCTGGCTCCCTGCAGAATCTCGAAGGCTGATGACATAAGGGGAAGCGGATAACGATTCTTAACCGTTATGTCCATTCAGCCTACGATAATCACGCAGAGGCGCAGATACCGTCCTTCTTCTTAACAAAAAAGAACCCCGCCCCGGCCGGGAGGGGAGGAAGAAGGCACTATGGTACCGGCGTCAAGAGACACAGATAAATAATCCTCGAGAGCCTTCGTTCGGGAGCCGACAGAGAGTATAGTCTACCCCGAGGAGGAGTGGTCCCCCGGAAGGAGATCAATACTACAATCATACGACCGGTGAGGAGGAGAGTTGGCTCGGGACCCGACTGAAGACCGTGCGCAGATCATGATATTCCTCCGGCACTCCTGTCAAATCGCCAGGTTCCTCCTGAGAAGTGGGGACAGAAGAAATGGGAGGGATGGCAGACATTAAACACTTCACATGACAAGAAACGTTCCAGGATGGGATAGAATTACTAGACCAATTAATAGAAGGATTATGACATACTAGCCAGGGATGACCCAAAACAACAGGTGTAAAAGGTGAGCGAAAAATCAAAAAGAAATAGTCTCACTGTGGTTACCAGATACTGTGAGAGTTAAAGGTAGTGTCTCAAATCTGATACTGGGAAGATGACTACCATCTAAGGCAAACATGGGCGTAGGCTTGTCTAACTGTCTGAAAGGAATGTCATGTTTCCGAGCCCATGGCGTCCATGAAACAACCCTCAGCCCCAGAGTCAATCAAGGCACTGCATGTAGCACCCGAACCGGTCCAGCGTAGATGGACCGACATATGAAATACAGGATCTAGATGAAAGAGACCTGAGTAGTAGCGCTCACCAGTAGCCCTCCGCTTACTGATGAGCTCTGGCCTTTACTGGACATGAATTGACAAAATGTCCATCAAATCCGCAATAGAGGCACAGGCGGTTGGTGATCCTCCGTTCCCTCTCCTTGGTCGAGATGCGAATACCTCCCAGCTGCATGGGCTCAGTCTGAGCCAGAGGAGGAGATGGTTGCGATGCGGAGCAGGGAAACACCGTTGGCGCGAGCTCTCTTCCACGAGCTTGGTGACGAAGATCTACCCGTCGTTCTATGCGGATGGCGAGGCAATCAAAGTCCACACTGGAAGGAACCTCCCGAGAGAGAATCTCATCTTTGACCACTCGTGGAGTCCCTCCAGAAAACGAAGCGAGCAGCGCGCCGGCTCGTTCCAGTCACTAGAGGCAGCAAGTCTGCGAAACTCTATAGAGTAATCCGTTATGGATCGATCACCTTGGCATAGGGAAGCCAGGGCCCTAGAAGCCTCCCTACCAAAAACTGAACGGTCAAAAACCCGAATCATCTCCTCTTTAAAGTTCTGGTAATTGTTAGAACAATCAGCCCTTGCCTCCCAGATAGCTGTGCCCCACTCTCCCGAGCCCGGCCAGTAAGGAGTGAAATGACGTAAGCAACCCGAGCTCTCTCGCTAGAGTATGTGTTGGGTTGGAGAGAGAACACAATATCACACTGGGTGAGAAAGGAGCGGCACTCCGTGGGCTGCCCGGAGTAGCAAGGTGGGTTATTAACCCTAGGTTCGGAGCTCGGCAGGCCAGGGAAGTAACAGGTGGCACGGGCAAGACTCTGGAACTGTCCAGAGAGGTCGGAAACCTGAGCGGCCAGGTTCTCCACGGCATGGCGAGCAGCAGACAATTCCTGCTCGTGTCTGCCGAGCATGGCTCTTGGATCTCGACCGGCAGTGTTACGAGCATCTGTAGTCGCTGGGTCCATTCCTTGGTCGGATCCTTCTGTTATGCAGGTGAATGAGGACCCAAAAGCGACTTGGCGAAAACAGAGTTTTTAATCCAGTAAAGATACTTTACAAACAAAAGGCATAATACTACTCGTAAAAAAGACGAGAACAGACTGGAGACTTGATCAAGAACTGCAGGTTGCCTCGGGAAGGCACTTGAACCTAGCAGACTCAGACACCTGCTCACCACGCAGCATCTGGGGAAACACGACACGACAGGGCAATACATAGACACAGCACGGTGAATTATAGACAAGGATCCGACAGGGCAGGAACGGAAAACAAGGAGAGAAATAGGGACTCTAATCAGGGAAAAGGATCGGGAACAGGTGTGGGAAGACTAAATGATTGATTAGGGAATAGGAACAGCTGGGAGCAGGAACGGAACGATAGAAGAGAAGAGAGAGGAGAGAGTGAGAGAGGAGGGGAGAGAGGGATAGAAAGGGAAAAGAACCTATGCAGATGGCAGAGGGAAACGAATAGAGGAAGCACAGGGACAAGACATGATAATCAATGACAAAACATGACACATACAGTCAATAATACAGTACAAAAACAAGCCCATATACAATGTGAGCAAATGAGGTGAGATAAAGGAGGTAAAGGCAATAAAAGGCCACGGTGGCGAAGTAGAAATACAATATAGCAATTAAAAAACACTGGAATTGTAGATTTGCAGTAGGTGAATGAAATGCAAAGTAGAAATACTGGGGTGATGATTCACCAAAATGTTATTTTTTGGACTCTGGAAAAAGAGTGGAACACTATGTACGATTTATTTTATTCAGTATCTCGAGCAAATGCCAATATAGAGTGTCTTATACAGTGATTGATCCTTTTACATAACGTATCAGTATTTCAACCAACGAAATATGCATCAACAAAGTGAATTCTTATCAGAAACATGGATTTGAGTTTTCACTGCTTTTAATCTGAAGCTGTTTGCAAGGGAAGAATTTTGAGGCTACCCTTTTGAGAGCCGTTGTCCCCGGTCCTGTCAAGAGGAACAACATTGCAGAGAAAGCTTTGCAGATCTCAGCTAGATGATTGATGCATTTTTCCTCCATCATTTAAGACATTCTTGTGAGTGCATATTTACTTATTATGTATTATGTATCATTTATTTGTCTCTTAGGGTAACATGTGGCTCTCTATTTGACTAAACGTGTTGACTAAATGAGCCGATTAAATTTCGGGAATATTTTAGCAGATAAATATAACAATTTGGCTAATAAGTGTGTTTTTATCCCACATCCCTGTGAAAAAAAGTTGTCCAACCGGCTCCGCCTGTCATACAATGAGGATACCATAAAAATATTCATTGTGATATCTATGGCGCTACAGTGTCTGCTGCACACCTCCCTGTACGGCCCGTTGCTTCTCAC
>NC_060178.1:58539026-58544655 GCF_021184085.1 Oncorhynchus gorbuscha
ATTTAAGTCATTTAGCAGACGCTCTTATCCAGAGCGACTTACAAATTGGTGCATTCACCTTATGACATCCAGTGGGACAGTCACTTAACAATAGTGCATCTAAAACTTAGGGGGTGGGGTGAGAGGGATTACTTAACCTATCCTAGGTATTCCTTAAAGAGGTGGGGTTTCAGTGTCTCCGAAGGTGGTGATTGACCCGCTGTCCTGGCGTCGTGAGGGGAGTTTGTCTCCACATTGGGGGCCAGGGCAGCGAACAGTTTTGACTGGGCTGAGCGGAGCTGTACTTCCTCAAAGTGGTAGGGAGGCGAGCAGGCCAGAGGTGGATGAACGAGTGCCCTTGTTTGGGTGTAGGGCCTGATCAGAGCCTGGAGGTACTGAGGTGCCGTTCCTCACAGCTCCGTAGGCAAGCACCATGGTCTTGTAGCGGATGCGGCTTCAACTGGAAGCCAGTGGAGAGAACGGAGGAGCGGGGTGACGTGAGAGAACTTGGGAAGGTTGAACACCAGACGGCTGCGGCGTTCTGGGATGAGTTGAAGGGGTTTAATGGCACAGGCAGGGAGCCCAGCCAACAGCGGTGCAGTAATCCAGACGGGAGATGACAAGTGCCTGGATTAGGACCTGCGCCGGCTTCCTGTGTGAGGCAGGATCGTACTCTGCGGATGTTGTAGAGCATGAACCTACAGGAACGGGCCACCGCCTTGATGTTAGTTGAGAACGACAGGGTGTTGTCCAGGATCACGCCAAGGTTCTTGGCGCTCTGGGAGGAGGACACAATGGAGTTGTCAACCGTGATGGCGAGATCATGGAGCGGGCAGTCCTTCCCGGAGGAAGAGCAGCTCCGTCTTGCCGAGGTTCAGCTTGAGGTGGTGATCCGTCATCCACACTGATATGTCTGCCAGACATGCAGATGCGATTTCGCCACCTGGTCATCAGAAGGGGGAAAGGAGAAGATTAATTGTGTGTCGTCTGCATAGCAATGATAAGAGAGACTATGTGAGGTTATGACAGAGCCAAGTGACTTGGTGTATAGCGGGAATAGGAGAGGGCCAAGAACAGAGCCCTGGGGACACCAGTGGTGAGAGCGCGTGGTGAGGAGACAGATTCTCGCCACGCCACCTGGTAGGAGCGACCTGTCAGTAGGACGCAATCCAAGCGTGGGCCGCGCCGGAGATGCCCAACTCGGAGAGGGTGGAGAGGAGGATCTGATGGTTCACAGTATCGAAGGCAGCCGATAGATCTAGAAGGATGAGAGCAGAGGAGAGAGTTAGCTTTAGCAGTGCGGAGCGCCTCCGTGATACAGAGGAGAGCAGTCTCAGTTGAATGACTAGTCTTGAAACCTGACTGATTTGGATCAAGAAGGTCATTCAGAGAGAGATAGCGGAGAGCTGGCCAAGGACGGCACGTTCAAGAGTTTTGGAGAAAAGAAAGAAGGGATACTGGTCTGTAATTGTTGACATCGGAGGGATCGAGTGTAGGTTTTTTCAGAAGGGTGCAACTCTCGCTCTCTGAAGACGGAAGGGGCGTAGCTAACGGTCAGGGATGAGTTGATGAGCGAGGTGAGGGTAAGGGAAGGTCTCCGGAATGGTCTGGAGAAGAGAGGGGGGATAGGGTCAAGCGGGCAGGTTGTTGGGCGGCCACGGCCGTCACAAAAGACGAGATTTCATCTGGAGAGAGAGGGGAGAAAGGAGGTCAGAGCACAGGGTAGGGCAGTGTGAGCAGAACCAGCGGTGTCGTTTGACTTAGCAACGAGGATCGGATGTCGTCGACCTTCTTTTCAAAATGGTTGACGAAGTCATCTGCAGAGAGGAGGAGGGGGAGGGGCGGAGGATTCAGGAGGGAGGAGAAGGTGGCAAAGAGCTTCCTAGGGTTAGAGGCAGAATGCTTGGAATTTAGCGTGGTAGAAAGTGGCTTTAGCAGCAGAGACAGAGGAGGAAAATGTAGAGAGGAGGGAGTGAAAGGATGCCAGGTCCGCAGGGAGGCGTAGTTTTCCTCCATTTCCGCCTCGGCTGCCCGAGCCCTGTTCTGTGAGCTGCAATGAGTCATCGAGCCACGGAGCGGGAGGGGAGGACCGAGCCGGCCTGGAGGATAGGGGACATAGAGAGTCAAGGGATGCAGAGAGGGAGGAGAGGAGGGTTGAGGAGGCAGAATCAGGAGATAGGTGGGAGAAGATTTGAGCGGAGGGAAGAGATGATAGGATGGAAGAGGAGAGAGAGTAGCGGGGAGAGAGAGCGAAGGTTGGGACAGCGCGATACCATCCGAGTAGGGGCAGTGTGGGAGGTGTTGGATGAGAGCGAGAGGAAAAGGATACAAGGCAGTGGTCGGAGACTTGGAGGGGAGTTGCAATGAGGTTAGTGGAAGAACAGCATCTAGTAAAGATGAGGTCGAGCGTATGCCTGCCTTGTGAGTAGGGGGAAGGTGAGAGGGTGAGGTCAAAAGAGGAGAGGAGTGGAAAGAAGGAGGCAGAGAGGAAAGAGTCAAAGGTAGACGTGGGGAGGTTAAAGTCGCCCAGAACTGTGAGAGGTGAGCCGTCCTCAGGAAAGGAGCTTATCAAGGCATCAAGCTCATTGATGAACTCTCCGAGGGAACCTGGAGGGCGATAAATGATAAGGATGTTAAAGCTTGAAAGGGCTAGTAACTGTGACAGCATGGAATTCAAAGGAGGCGATAGACAGATGGGTAAGGGGAGAAAGAGAGAATGACCACTTGGGAGAGATGAGGATCCCGGTGCCACCACCCCGCTGACCAGACGCTCTCGGGGTGTGCGAGAACACGTGGGCGGACGAAGAGAGAGCAGTAGGAGTAGCAGTGTTGTCTGTGGTGATCCATGTTTCCGTCAGTGCCAAGAAGTCGAGGACTGGAGGGAGGCATAGGCTGAGATGAACTCTGCCTTGTTGACCGCAGATTGGCAGTTCCAGAGGCTACCGAGACCTGGAACTCCACGTGGGTCGTGCGCGCTGGGACCACCAGAGTAGGGTGGCGCCCACGCGGTGAGGAGCGTTTGTATGGTCTGTGCAGAGAGGAGAGAACAGGGATAAACAGACACATAGTTGACAGGCTACAGAAGAGGCTACGCTAATGCAAAGGAGATTGAATGACAAGTGGACTACACGTCTCGAATGTTCAGAAAGTTAAGCTACGTAGCAAGAATCTTATTGACTAAAATGATTAAAATGATACAGTACTGCTGAAGTAGGCCAGCTGGCAGTGGGTGCGTTGTTGACACTACACTAATCAAGTCGTTCCGTTGAGTGTAATAGTTTCTGCAGTGTTGCTATTCGGGGCTAGCAGGCTAGCTAGCAGTGTTGTTTACGTTACGTTGCTAAAAGAACGACAATAGATGGCTAGCGAACCTAGAAAATCGCTCTAGACTACACAATTATCTTTGATACAAACACGGCTATGTAGCTAGCTAAGTAGCTAGCTACGATCAAACAAAATCAAACCGTTGTACTGTAATGAAATGAAGTGAAAATGTGATACAACCTGTGAATGCGACCGGGTAGTTGAGTTCTATACAGAAGACGTTGGCTAGCTGTTGGCTAGCTAGCAGAGTCACCTACGTTAAGGACGACAAATAGCTGGCTAGCTAACCTCGGTAAATTAAGATAATCACTCTAAGACTACACACTCTAAACCTAAACAACACAATTATCTTGGATACGATGATACGATGATACGAAGACAGCAAAGACAGCTATGTAGCTAGCTAACACTAAACTAATCAAGTCGTTCAGTTGAGTGTACTTCAAAGTGGTATACTTAGAATTTGTTTATTTTGTGGCTACACTTACCCTATAGGGTTCTACAAATATACACATTAACATTTTCATTTATGCTTGATAAGTCAATTCTGCGAGACATTTTGTTTCTCATTTTGTGTGCAAATGTCACATCCATAACGCTGGAATTTCCCCAAAACCACACACACACACACACACACACACACACACACACACACACACACACACACACACACACACACACACACACACACACACACACACACACACACACACACACACACACACACACACACACACACACACACACACACACACACCGTCCAATTAGGGTTGAGCGGAATACAGATTTTCAGCTCATCATTTTGTCATTCTCTCATCCCAAGATTGACGGTATTACCAGCTTAGTACACAACGGGGAGACAAAAAAAAGCCCATTGAGGGTCTATAACCAGAATGCAAACAAAATTAGCTAGCTAAGTATGCTAACAGTTGCAAGAGAAAATAAACACATTATAAAGACAGGCAATCAAGCTCATACATTATTGTTATACATACAGTGGAGCAAAAAAAGTATTTAATCAGAATGAGTCTGATGCCGAACAGAAATGAAATAAGAGCATTAGTTCTCGGTCCCTCTGCTCCTCTCCCATCTTCTCCTTGCAGAGCAGGCAGGCACCGTTGCCCAAGTGACTCCAGACTCCACATAGACACTATGTGTACACATGCTGCTCCAGAGCCAGTAGTGTTCTTCCTTCAGACAAGCATGTGTCAAAACTCATAAAAAAAACTCATAAAAAAACTCAACTCAAAAGCTCCTGCCTATATACAGAGGGGCAAAAATGTATTTAGTCAGCCACCAATTGTGCAAATTCTCCCACTTAAAAAGATGAGAGAGGCCTGTAATTTTCATCATAGGTACACTTCAACTATGACAGACAAAATGAGAAAGAAAATCCAGAAAATCACATTGTAGGATTTTTTATGAATTGATTTGCAAATGATGGTGGAAAATAAGTATTTGATCAATAACAAACGTTTATCTCAATACTTTGTTATATACCCTTTGTTGGCAATGACAGAGGTCAAACATTTTCTGTAAGTCTTCACAAGGTTTTCACACACTTTTGCTGGTATTTTGGCCCATTCCTCCATGCAGATCTCCTCTAGAGCAGTGATGTTTAAGGGCTGTTGCTGGGCAACACAGACTTTCAACTCCCTCCAAAGATTTTCTATGGGGTTGAGATCTGGAGACTGGCTAGGCCACTCCAGGACCTTGAAATGATTCTTACGAGCCACTCCTTCATTGCCCGGGCGGTGTGTTTGGGATCATTGTCATGCTGAAAGACCCAGCCACGTTTCATCTTCAATGCCCTTGCTGATAGTAGGCTTTGTTACTTTGGTCCCAGCTCTCTGCAGGTCATTCACTAGGTCCCCCCCGTGTGGTTCTGGGATGTTTGCTCACCGTTCTTGTGATCATTTTGACCCCACGGGGTGAGATCTTGCGTGGATCCCCAGATCAAGGGAGATTATCAGTGGTTTTGTATGTCTTCCATTTCCTAATAATTGCTCCCACAGATGATTTCTTCAAACCAAGCTGCTTACCTATAGCAGATTCAGTCTTCTCAGCCTGGTGCAGGTCTACAATTTTGTTTTGGTGTCCTTTGACAGCTCTTTGGTCTTGGCCATAGTGGAGTTTGGAGTGTGACTGTTTGAGGTTGTGGACAGGTGTCTTTTATACTGATAACAAGTTCAAACAGGTGCCATTAATACAGGTAACGAGTGGAGGACTGAGGAGCCTCTTAAAGAAGATGATACAGGTCTGTGAGAGCCAGAAATCTTGCTTGTTTGTAGGTGACCAATACTTATTTTCCACCATCATTTGCAAA
>NC_060178.1:58544755-58550198 GCF_021184085.1 Oncorhynchus gorbuscha
GATAGGCCTGCCTTCCCCAGGATATGGTAACTAGAGAGAGAATGGGGGTGCGCAAGCGAGAGGAAGAGGGGGAAATGAGCAAGAGAGCGAGACTGGTGGTTGTGTGTGTGTGTGTGTGTGTGTGTGTGTGTGTGTGTGTGTGTGTGTGTGTGTGTGTGTGTGTGTGTGTGTGTGGAGAGAGGAAGCAGAAGACTATCCAAAGTGAGGAAGTCACCAGTTGTCGTAGAGAGTACAGAAGAATCCCTGCATGCGCTCTAGATGAGTCTTATACACTGGAGGGTCATAGATGTCCAGGGCTGGTTGAGGCAGGCCTACAGGTCAGGACACAATATTCATGTTTATTATCCTTCAAAGGGGAAATTATAGCCACGGTTACCAACCTTTGATATAGGGTTTCTAAACCAGGCATAACCATTGAATCAGTGTGGTTCCTCTCACCTAGAACCATGTTCTTCTCCACCTCTATCATGTCGTAGGCCTTGGAGAACGTCTCACTCAGACGACACATGTTCTCCGACAGGAAGAGACTGTTGTGGGTTCTACAGAGAAACAACATCATCCTCTTTATCATTATGTTCATCACAAACACTCACCATTACCACCATCATCATAACAAACAAACACTCACCATCATCATAAAAAAACAAACACTCACCATTACCACCATCATAACAAACAAACACTCTCACCATTACCACCATCATAAGAAACAAACACTCTCCATTACCACCATCATAACAAACAGACACTTCACCATTACCACCATCATAACAAACAGACACTTCACCATTACCACCATCATAACAAACACCCACCATCATAACAAACACCCACCATTACCACCATCATAACAAACAAACACAGCCACCATTACCACCATCATAACAAACACTATCATCACCACAAACACTATCACCACCAACGCCACAAACACTATCACCACCAACATCGCCACAAACACTATCACCACGACCACAAACACTATCACCACCAACATCACAAACACTATCACCAACAACATCACAAACACTATCACCAACATCGCCACAAACACTATCACCACCACCACAAACACTATCACCACCACCACAAACACTATCACCACCACCACAAACACTATCACCACCAACATCACAAACACTATCACCAACAACATCACAAACACTATCACCAACATCGCCACAAACACTATCACCACCACCACAAACACTATCACCACCAACATCACAAACACTATCACCACCAACATCACAAACACTATCACCACCATCACAAACACTATCATCACCACCAATCACTATCATCACAAACACCATCACAAACACTATCATCACCATCACAAACACTATCACCACCATCACAAACACTATCACCACCACCATCAAACACTTCATCACAAACACTATCACCACCATCACAAACACTATCACCACCATCACAAACACTATCATCACCATCACAAACACTATCATCACCATCACAAACACTATCATCACCATCACAAACACTATCACCACCATCACTATCACCACCACCACCATCACAAACACTTCATCACAAACACTATCACCACCATCACAAACACTATCACCACCATCACAAACACCATCACCACCATCACAAACACCATCACCACCATCACAAACACCATCACCACCATCACAAACACCATCACCACCATCACAAACACTATCACCACCATCACAAACACTATCACCACCATCACAAACACTATCACCACCATCACAAACACTATCACCACCATCACAAACACTATCACCACCATCACTATCACCACCACCACCATCACAAACACTTCATCACAAACACTATCATCACCACCACCAAACACTATCACCACCATCACAAACACTATCACCACCATCACAAACACTATCACCACCATCACAAACACTATCACCACCATCACAAACACTATCACCACCATCACTATCACCACCACCACCATCACAAACACTTAATCACAAACACTATCATCACCACCACCACCAAACACTATCATCACAAACACTATCACCACCATCACAAACACTATCACCACCATCACAAACACTATCACCACCATCACAAACACTATCACCACCATCACTATCACCACCACCACCATCACAAACACTTCATCACAAACACTATCATCACCACCACCAAACACTATCACCACCATCACAAACACTATCACCACCATCACAAACACTATCACCACCATCACAAACACTATCACCACCATCAAACACTATCATCACCATCAAACACTATCATCACCACCACCATCACAAACACTATCATCACCACCAAACACCATCACAATCACTATCATCAAACACTATCACGACCATCACCATCATTATCACCACAATCAAACACCATCATTATCACAAACACGATCATCATCACCACCACCACAAACACTATCACCACAATCACAAACAGCACCATTATCACAAATACGATCATCATCACCACCACCACCATTACCACAAACACTATCACCACATTCACAAACACTATCACCACAATGACAAACAGCACCATTATCATCCTCATCACCATCTTAATCAAAAACCCACAATGTTTCTCTACCGCACCCCCACCCCCTTACCTGATGAGGGCGAGCAGGTTGGGCAGCAGTGCCAGGACCTGGGCGCTGCAGGGGTTTTTGTAGATGGGGGCTCCATTAGGGGTGTAGCCCACTACGAAGCCCCCTGCCTTTGCCTCCTCCAGGTCAGCCGGCCAGCGGGCCCTCTTCACCACCCCCAGGATGGTGTACACACAGAAACTCAACTGGTGGGCAGGGTGAGACAAACAGTGAATAACAAATGTTTCAATACAGTTGACGTTTTGGCAGAACTGGTTGAATTGGCAAGTCTGACATCACACACACACACACCTACCCGTGACCTGCTGATGCCCGTTGTGTGTTCTGTGCCTTCAGCCACCAGCTGATCAGCACCAACGAAGTCCAGGAACAGAGCAGGATCCCACAGCACACTGATGCACACAAAGAGAGAACAACCAGTGTATAATACAGTGCAAGTGGGTGTATAGTTTAGTGTGCGGACTCACGTCGCGTGCGGACTCACGTCGCGTGCGGACTCACGTCGCGTGCGGACTCACGTCGCGTGCGGACTCACGTCGCGTGCGGACTCACGTCGCGTGCGGACTCACGTCGCGTGCGACTGCGGACTCACGTCGCCGTGCGTCGCACGCCGCGGCGACTCACGCCGCGTGCGACTCACGCCGCGTGCGGACTCACGCCGCGCGGACGACGTCGCCGCGCGACGCACGTCGCGTGCGGACTCACGTCGCGTGCGGACTCACGTCGCGTGCCGACTCACGTCGCGTGCGGACTCACGTCGCGGGCCGAAGCACGTCGCGGGCCGACGCACGTCGCGGGCCGACGCACGTCGCGGGCGGACGCACGTCGCGGGCGGACGCATGTCGCGTGCGTCTGTGTGCATGCAGTGCGTGTAAGCAGTTCAGTGTAGACAGCGTACGTGTGTGTGTACATACCGCCTCATCTCGTCGGAGGTCCAGCGAGCGACCACAGTGGCCATGAGCTCCTCCAGGAAGTGTTTCTGCTTGTTGTAGTCTTTGAACTGGTTACTGATGAGGACCAGGGCCTCCATAAGAGCACACTTCTCCAGCATGTTCAACAGAGCCTCGCTGGAGAACAGCTTCTTCACGTGGTTATACATCATGTCAAAACACGGCTGAATGGAGATAGAGAGAGTGTGAGATGTTACATGACAAACACACACCCAAACATCCCTTCCCCACAGATACACATACACTTGTAAGATGCAATAGATTTGTACACTGGTTCTAAGAGTCATAAGCCAACGGTTTCATCAGTATCTACTTAAAGCAGCTGTTCCATTCTACTGCACAGCGATGGATGAGCCTTCTCTAGGAGTAGGATGAACTTGATCGCAGACACATACAAGAATTAATTGTGGGTAGTCTCGAGACATCTTGATGATGGAGGAGCAGGCGTGTCTTCTGATGTTCTTCACCGCACGCGTCCGTGGTGCCTGAAAATGACATGCCAGGTCAGACTGATGATTGGATGGACTACTACTTAGCCTCGGATACCTATTGCTTCTACACAATCCCAACGAACACATCTGTCGTCCCTCCTAAGAATATTTAAGACGGCTCACCTTACTCTCCTCTACCACCTCGAATGTGATGGAGGCAAATAGCTGGGAAGGGAAAAGAAGAACAAGTTCAAGTTTTAAAAGGTGGACACAATCCACACAAGGTCAGGAGAGAGAGATTGTAGATCGGTGTGCATGCTTTTGAGCGCAGGTGTGTGTTCACCTTGTAGAGGACCTGAGGCAGGAAGTGAGGTCGGTGTGTGACGAAGGGGAAGAGGACAGAGACGTTGGTGAGGACACAGGACAGGATGAGAGGGTCTTGGGTGTTGTATGTAGTTCAACACAGCCTGAAGCAGCTCAATGCCCTGGTCTACCGGCAACTTCTACAGCAGGGGCAAAGGGACACTAGAGTCAGAGTTTCTTCTACATCGTCAATTTATTTTCATTACATTCATAACACTTGGGAACCACTATTTTAAGGGTCTGTAATAAACCATTTATAGTGTGTGTTCACCATTTATTAATCATCAGTAAAGTACTTTTGCAGCCCCTAAAGTGAGCACTATTTATGCTTTCTAAAATGTTCTGTGACCAGTGTAAACATTCCAGCAGCACCTAGCAAAAGAATAAGCCCACAACACAGGATATTGAAGGACATTTTAAAAATACATACACAAATATAAATGCAACATGTAAAGTATTTCATGAGCTGAAATAAAATATCCCAGAATTTCTCCATACGCACAAAAAGCTTATTGCTATCAAATTTTGTGCACAAATTTGTTTACATCCCTGTTGGTGAGCATTTCTCCTTTGCCAAGAGAATCCATCCACCTGACAGGTGTGGCATATCAACAAGCTGATTAAACTGCATGATCATTACACAGGTGGAACTTGTGCTGAGGACAATAAAAGGCCACTCAAAAAAGTGCAGTCAATGCCACAGATGTCTCAACTTTTGAGGGAGCATGCAATTGGCATGCTGACTGCAGGAATTTCCACTAAAGCTGTTGCCAGAGAATTTAATGTTAATTTCACTACTATAAGCTGCCGATACGTTGTTTTAGAGAATTTGACAGTACGTCCAACCGGCCTCACAACCACAGACCACGTGTAACCACTCCAGCCCAGGACCTCCACATCCAGTTTCTTCACCTGTGGGATCATCTGAGACCAGCCACCCAGACAGCTGATGAAACTGAGGAGTATTTCAGTCTGTAACAAAGCCCTTTTGTAGGGAGAAACTCATTCTGATTGGCTGGGTATGGCTCCCCAGTGGGTGGGCCTAGATCCCAAGTAGGTGGAACTAGTTCCCAAGTGGGTGG
>NC_060178.1:58550298-58557052 GCF_021184085.1 Oncorhynchus gorbuscha
TATGCCTATCCGTGGAAAAAGCATGCCTATCCGTGGAGTCAACTATTTTAATAAAAGGGAAGAGCAAAACCTTGCAAAAGTATTTCAGTACTCTACCAGTTTAACTTGAAGGGGGCTTTGACGTCGTCAGATGTGCAGGGTTTACAAACTATCACGGACTACAAAGAAACCCAGCCGCAAGCTGCACAGTGACGCAAGCCTACCTGAAGTTAAATTCCTTCTATGCTTGCTTGAGGCAAGTGACAAACCATGCATGAGAGCACCAGCAGTTCTGGCTGACTGTGCGATCTCGCTCTCTGTAGCCGATGTGAGTAGGACCTTTAAACAGATTAACATTCACAAGGCTGTGGGGGCCAGATGGATTACCAGGACACGTATTAAGAGCATGCGCTGACTAGCTGGTGAGTGTCTTCACTGACATTTTAAACTCTCCCTGACCCAATCTGTAATACCTACATGTCTCAAGCAGACCACCATAGTCCATGTGCCAAAGAATGCCAAGGTAACCTGTCTAAATGACTATCTCCCCGTAGCACTCACATCTGTAGCCATGAACTGTTTTGTAAGGCTGGTCATGGCTCACATCAACATCATCATCCCAAACACCCAAAATCCACTCCAATTCGTATAGCACCCCAACAGATCCACAGATGATGCAATCCTTATTGCACTCCACACAGTAGTTGAGTAGGTAGAGAGCTTCAAGTTTCTGTGTCCACATCATTAAGGAATTAACATGGTCTACATACACCAACACAATCGTGAAGGAACGGAATAAAAATAAATAAAATAACTCCCTACCCGCGGAGGCTGAAAAGCTGCATGGGCCCCGCAGATCCTCAAAAAGTTCTACAGCTGCACCATCACGAGCATCTTGACTGGCTGCATCACTGCTTGGTATGGCAACTGCATGACATCTGAGCACAAGGAGCTACATTGCCATCCAGGACTTCTATACCAGGCAGTGTCAGAGGAAAGCCCTAAACATTTTCAAAAGACCAGCCCCCAAAGTCAGAATTGTTCTCTGCTCACACGGCAAGTGGTAGCGATGAACCAAGTTTGGAACTAAACAGGACCCGGACTAGCTTCTACCCCCAAGCCATAAGACAACAAAATAAAAATAAACTAAACATGCAACAAGAAAATCTGTCAATTTAAATAAATAAATTAGCCTCAATCCAGATTGGGCAGGGGTGTTGCCATGGTGGGCATAGGGCTCACACACTGGGGAGCCAGGCCCAGCCACTCAGAATTAGTTTTTTCCCCCACATAAGGGCTTTATTACAGACAGAAATTTCTTCAGTTTCATCAACTTTCGGGTGGCTATCTCAGACGATACCGTGATTAAGAAGCTGGATGTGGAGGTCCTGAGATGGCGGGCTATGCGTGGCCTGGCGGTTGTGAGGCCAGCTGGACGTACTGCAAATTCCTCTAAAATGACGGGAGGAGTCTTATGATAGAGAAATGAACATTCAATTCTCTGACAACAGCTCTGGTGGAGATCCCTGCAGTCAGCATGCCAATTGCAGGCACCCTCAAAACTTGAGACATCTGTGGCATTGTGTTGTGTGACAAAACTGCATACATGCTGGTCAATCAGCTTCTTGATATGCCATTCAGGTGGAGGATTGATTATTGTGGCAAAGGAGGAATGCTTTCTAACGGGTATGAAAACAAACGTGCACAGAATTGGATCTAAATAAACTTTTTTGCATATGGAACATTTCTGGGATCTTTTATTTCAGCTCATGAAATGTGGGACCAACACGTTACATGTTGCGTTTATATTTTTGTTCAGTATAGTTAGGACCACAATGTAAATAATATTTTAAGCTTTGTGTTATCCTTGATGGTTTTCTTAAATTGTATGTGTGAACGTGTCACCGGCTGGAGTGCCTTTATGAATGAATTAATGTGTGTGTGTAAACTCGGCAAAAAACAAATGTCCTCTTACTGTCAACTGCGTTTATTTTCAGCAAACTTAACCATGTGTAAATATTTGTATGATCATAACAAGATTCAACAACTGAGACAAACTAAACAAGTTCGACAGACATGTGATTAACAGATACAAAATAATGTGTCCCTGAACAAAGGGGGGGTCAAAAGTAACAGTCTGTATCCGTTGCGGCCACCAGCTGCATTAAGTACTGCAGTGCATCTCCTCCTCATAGACTGCACCAGATTTGCCAGTTCTTGCTGTGAGATATGTTACCCCACTCTTCCACCAAGGTACCTGCAAGTTCCCGGACATTTCTGGGGGAAATGGCCCTAGCCCTCACCCT
Organism: Oncorhynchus gorbuscha; assembly: GCF_021184085.1. NCBI lineage: Eukaryota > Metazoa > Chordata > Actinopteri > Salmoniformes > Salmonidae > Oncorhynchus > Oncorhynchus gorbuscha. Next base: position 58,552,584 of record NC_060178.1, read on the forward strand.
CCGGTCCAACAGGTCCCAGACGTGCTCAATGGGATTGAGATCCGGGCTCTTCGCTGGCCATGGCAGAACACTGACATTCCTGTCTTATAGGAAATCATGCACAGAATGAGCAGCATGGCTGGTGGCATTGTCATGCTGGAGGGTCATGTCAGGATGAGCCTGCAGGAAGGGTACCACATGAGGGAGGAGGATGTCTTCCCTGTAACGCACAGCGTTGAGATTAGCTGCAATGACAACAAGCTCAGTCTGATGATGCTGTGACACACCGCCCCAGACCATGACGGACCCATCACCTCCAAAATCAATCCAGCTCCAGAGTACAGGCCTCGGTGTAACGCTCATTCCTTCGACGATAAACGCGAATCCGACAATCACCCCTGGTGAGACAAACCGCGACTCGTCAGTGAAGAGCACTTTTGCCAGTACTGTCTGGTCAAGTGACGGTGGGTTTGTGCCATAGCGGACGCTTGTTTGCCGTTGATGTGTCTGGTGAGGACCTGCCTTACAACAGGCCTACAAGCCCTCAGTCCAGCCCTCTCAGCCTATTGCGGACAAAGGCCTGAGCACTGATGGAGGGATTGTGCGTTCCTGCTGTAACTCAGGCAGTTGTTGTTGCCTGTACCTGTCCCGCAGGTGTGATGTTCGGATGTACCGATCCTGTGCAGGTGTTGTTACACGTCGTCTGCCACTGCGAGGATGATCAGCTGTCCGTCCCGCCTCCTGTAGTTGTCTTTGGCATCTCACAGAACGGACATTGCTATTTATTGCCCTGGCTACATCTTCAGTCCTCATGCCTCCTTGCAGCATGCCTAAGGCATGTTCACTCAGATGAGCAGGGACCCTGGGCATCTTTCTTTACTGCAGTGTTTTTCAGAGTCAGTAGAAAAGCCTCTTTAGTGTCCTAAGTTTTCATAACTGTGACCATAATTGCCTACGCCTGTAAGCTGTTAGTGTCTTAATGACCTTCCACAGGTGCATGTTCAGTAATTTTTAATGGTTCATTGAACAAGCATGGAAACAGTGTTTCTTTTAAGTGGGAGAACTTGCACAAATGGTGACTGACAAATACTTTTTGCCCCACTGTATGTATGTAAAAAATTGTATAATAAATTCAATCAAATCACTCAACTAAATAGCTATCCGGACTAACTACATTGACCTCTTTGCACCAATCCTGACTCGTCACATATCTATACTGTTGCCTCATCACTTTACCTCTAACTATATGTACATATCTACCTCGCATCCCTACACATCGACTGAACTGGTAGCCTGTGTATATAGCCAAGTTATCGTGACTCATTGTGCATTTATTCCTTGTGTTATAATTTTCTCTGCATTATTGGGAAAGGCCCATAAGGATGCAGTTCACTGTTGCTTACAATACATTTGAGCTTGATCTTAAAGGGATACTCAGGATTTTGGCAATGAGGTCCTTTAACTACTTACCCAGTATTAGATGCTAACACTAGTTAGCATTGGCTCCCGAAACTACCTGAAACTTCCTTCATACTGTACACAGACATAAAAATGGTATCCACGAGTTCATCTGACTCAGGGGAAGTTGAAAGGCGCCATTGCCAAAAACCCCAAAGTATCCCTCTTTAACATTTAAGTTTCCATAACAATATGAAAGGTTCTAGTGTTCTTCTGGCAAACAATTATGGGTGGAGGGAAAACAACATTAATCAAAAGGTCCAATGCAGCCGTTAATCTCAATATAAAATAACTTCTGGGTAAGAATGAATTGCCTTATTATGAAAAAATAGTTTAGCAAAGAGCATTCTCTCAAGAAAGAATTTTGTTAAGACTGTCTGGGAGTCTGAATGGGGAGGGGAAAACTGAAAACAAGATGTTATTGCCAGAGGTTCTCATTGGTTTATGAACTGGTAATGTCACCAGGCAGGCCAAAACTCCATCCCACTAAAACAGGCTGAAATTTCAGATAGTCTTTTCAAACAGTGCTTACACTAAAAGGGAATTATCATAATTTTCACAGTGTTATTCCAACCTCAGTGTGGAATTGTATATAAAAACACCAGCCAATCTTGTTTGACTGCACTGGTCCTTCAAGAAAAACATCTAAACATACATTTGGCTTGCACATCACAAGAGCACTTTATGGTGCAATTTTACATATTCTGTGCAAATAACTGTGTTAAGCATTTAAGTGCATTTGGCTACACAAATTACAATTCTTTCCTGTATTATATTAACGACAATACAGAATTGTTCCAGGAATATAGTGTTGCACTGATGTTTCCCACATAAGCGCTTCCCAAAACCGCTGGGCTGGTTTAAATATTTGCTCTGCTGCTCACAATAGTTTTAACATGACTGACACTATATGACCCTATACAATGTACAACACATGTACTTCCAGTCAGTTATTGGACAGTAACTGTATTGACCGTTTAATGGAAAACACTTAAGTCTATTTCTGAGCAGAAAGGTTGTCATAATAACCTCAGCAATTTGAAAAAAAATATATATATATATATATATTTCTCTATGCCATGATCTACAACTTAATGGCATAAATAGGTTGCTTTCTGAAGGTAAAAAGCACTTGAGAGAGAACACAGGGAAAATGCCTGTGGTTCACTGGAAAGCAATAATACATAATGACAAGACAGCTCCACCAACAGGCCAAACTGTAGAAAAACAGGTTCTCAAGAATACCGTTTTCCCTCATCTTTACAATGATAATTGTGTAGTCTATTCAAATAACAGTCTCAAAAAATATCACTTCAGGGTTTTCAAGAAACGCTGACAGAATTGCGTTAGGCACTGCCCCTAAACTATTAGTATGAGGGACCAATGCACTGTTCCCCATTGGATGTCACTCAAATAACACAGAATCCATCTGGATACAGAGAGGGCTTGAAAGCTAAACTTGGGGGGCTTGTGAACCAGACTGCCTCTGAACTTGAATCCAACCTTTTCCTTCTAAGACTGACTGGGGTCATGCATCTGAAAGCAAATAAAGTCAGTTGGATATCTTAATGAGCTTACACACAGACAGAGATAGTGTAATGCAACACTGGGGGAAGTTAAAGTAGCCTAAGACCTGGTGCTGAATGGGGAGACTCCTCAACCAGCCAAGAGCACTATAGGAAGATTGATACTTCAGTGGCACTGTGAAAGACTGCATGCTTCATAAATGAGGCAGTTACAACATATGTCCCTCATTAGCCCTGGCTCCATTTCTTCATCAGCATGGGTCATCTGTACCTTGGACTGGCGCTCCATGGAAACAGCTTGCCAAGCATAAGCACGTAGCGAAAGGGGGAGGAGGTGGGGGAGATGGGTGAGAAAGATGGGGAGTGAGTTGGGGCGGTTTCCAAAGATACTCATCTCTAGAGCGTTGGTCAATAAAGAGCGTCTGTGGGAACGTCATGACATCCCAGCTGCCTACGTTTGCAAAGGTCGACATCACATTGACTTCACAAATGGCTCATTTGCATGCATCTAATGATTCCCTAGTCAGCGGTTCTCCAGGTTTTAAAGACTTTTCTGAAATAGGTAAAATGTCACAAATCGCTGCAAAAAAGGTTACGCGTCAAGAAACACCAATTCCCTTTAGAGAAGATCTGGGTTTAGAAGCTCTAGTAAAGAGATCTTTCAGTAAATACATCTTAAGGACCTTTACTCATTCGACAAAATGACAATCAAAGAACATGGGACATCGAGTACGGTTATATGCACGCAATACGATTGTGGATATTCGGATATACAGTTCACATACACTTTAGCCAAATACATTTAAACTCAGTTTCACACAATTCCTGACATTTAATCCTAGTAAAATTCCCTGTCTTAGATCAGTTGGGATCATCACTTTATTTTAAGAATGTGAAATGTCAGAATAATAATAGAGAGAATTATTTATTTAAGCTTTTATTTCTTTCATCACATTCCCAGCGGGTCAGAAGTTTACATACACTCAATCAGTATTTGGTAGCATTGCCTTTAAATTGGTTAACTTAAGTCAAATGTTTTGGGTAACTCTCCACAAAGTGTCCCACAATAAATTGGGTGAATTTTGGCCCATTCCTCCTAGCAGTGCTGGCGTAACTGAGTCAGGTTTGTAGGCCGCCTTGCTCGTACACACCTTTTCAGTTCTGCCCACAAATTTTCTATAGGATTGAGGTCAAGGCTTTGTGATGGCCACACCAATACCTTGACTTTGTTGTCCTTAAGCCATTTTGCCACAACTTTGGTAGTATGCTTGGGGTCATTGTCCATTTGGAAGACCCATTTGCAACCAAGCTTTAACTTCCTGACTGATGACTTGAGATGTTTCTTAAATATATCCACATACTTGTCCTACCTCATGATGCCATCTATTTTTTTAATTGCACCAGTCCCTCCTGCAGCAAAGTACCCCCACAACATGATGCTGCCACCCCTGTGCTTCACGGTTGGGATGGTGTTCTTCTGCTTGCAAGCCTCCCCCCTTTTCCTCC